>NC_056731.1:590197757-590232757 GCF_019279795.1 Protopterus annectens | reverse complement strand
ATATATATATATATATATATATATTATGTGGGTGCTACATGTGAGCAGATAATGTTTAAACTACTCCCGCTGTACAAAAAGAGTTTTCTGCCTTTTAGAGCAGTCAATGAGGTTGTCCTCTTGTTTTACCCATACCAAAAAAAGAAAGATCTACATAAGCTATTACACATGGTTATACAGAACAATATAAAGCTACACTGTCATGTGAGTGCAAGAAAGAAGAAGCCTTAAATAGTCTTTTTAGGTGAGATCTACAGAACAGTACACAGCTACACTCCCACATGGAAATAAAAGATAGAAGAAGCCTGAAATGGTTCCCATAATATCATAACTGAGTAGCTACTTAGATTAACCCACACTCTCCATAAGTTCCACTAATGTCCACAGTGCAAATACAGTTATCCACAATACCTCACTTGTTATATCCTACTGTATGTCAGATGAAACAGCCTTTATTAGGAATATTGCTCTGAATAATGGTGACAACACATTTTAAAATTGCCATGGCAAAATGTTTCCAATACCAGATGCTTCCTATGCGGTTTGTGGCATCCTGGCCTAAGCTCTGCTTTTCATTGTTGGATATATTCTATGAGGTGGCACTGCAGGCCATTTTACAAGAGCAAGCATTGTGTACAAGTCCAAGGGCTGTTACTGACCTAAGTAAGAACCTCAGCCGAATTGTAACAACCATGCACCTTTCTAAATGGACCTCACATAGCATTTCAGCAACCATTTCCTGAAAGTGATGTGCAGGAGAAAGGGCACTGTCTTACTCTGCTTTATACATCAGACAGGTGCACTTTGTGGAGCATTAGCACAGGCCTCTGTCACTATCTTCAGAAAATTAAGATGACAGTGTGCGATTCATGATGTAAATGTGAATTCTGAATCAGATGCAGTGCAGCCTACTGCCACCTGACGGCATGTCATATGTATAAGGACAAACATACCACATGAAAACATAGACACTGCACATCAGATATTTGCAAGACAGCCTGCTTGTGCTTCATGTCACTGATGTTTTTCACCAAAATGTAAAGATGTGTAGATGTTTATGAAATCAGGATACATTTGCAAACACATTATGCAGACTCCCATATTTTAATGTTTAGCTTTAGTGGCTGCAGCAGCAGTTATAAAGCAAAAAAGTGGAAGGAATGAATCAGTGGGAAGCAAGTTATGTGCAGCACAGAAACTGCTTTTACATAAGATGTAGCTCAAAGAAATACCCAGCATTCTGCAGTACTCTGCAAAAATCTATTTATCTACTTTTTTAGACATGGAAATCCTTGTCTTGGAAGTGAGTGCACTTAATGTTACTGATCTATACTGTGCTAACTTGCTGCTCATCCTTGCATACATCATCACGGCTGAGGTTTATAGCTATATATTTATTTTGTATGTGTGGGAAGACAACCCATTATATCATGATTGCCTATCCATAAACACTTCTAACCTGCTGTGTATGTATGTGGGAAGAGCTGAGGTGGGATTCCACAGATATATCTCTCTTGGATCCATAGCCCAGTAGCCTAGTATTACATGCCGGGCTCTATGTGTATCCATCCCACACAGTCTGTGAATGTCTCCCTTCACCCCTGTATACCTGTTGGCCGAGTAGCAGCTACTCTGAATGTATATGTGTGCGTCAAACCCTACCATGGGCCTGAAATATCAGTACACCACCCATTTGTCCATAGCAACTGTTTGAAGAAATGTGTGTTTCTGTGCAATATTGTTGACATTTATTGACATTTGATGGTATATCTAACGTGTTTGTCTGTATAGCCATTCCAATTCACTGCATGTAATTATTAATCACCTGTCCCCATCAGTTACCAGCCTGTATCTTTTTTTAACTTACTTTCATAGGGGTCATAATGTCCAACAAAGGCATGGATGGCAGACATTGAACAATTCAGCCAAGCTAAGAATGACAACCTCCTGCAGCCATTTAGGACCCATGAGCAGTGCTTGCTGTTTAGTGGGGTGCTCACCAGTGTTTGTGGACCACATATGGGAGACTGTTGTGCAAAACATCAGTGTTGTGGGAAGCCAGAATTGAAAAATATAACAATGTCAGTGTGCTTCACCAGCACAATGAGATGGGCCTACAAGACAGAACACAGCAAAACAGAATGTAGCTTGCCTGTAGAAGGGGCTACACAGCAGTGCAAGCCTAGCAGATGTGGCAGGCTTCCTAATGTCCCTTCAAAGAGATGAAGGCACAGGTATCATACCTGGAGGTTTAAACACAGATGACAGAATTTCACCATCATTATGTTTCTTGGTGGGGGGCATGCATTACATTAGTAACCTTACAGAATTTGTACATTGCAGTGGTGTACATGCAAAATGTGTTTATGACATAAGGTGCAATTCATATGTTTCAAATAGGGACATCAGGTAGCTAGACACATAGGAATGGCAGCAGATGTACATGTCTCTTCTGTGTTTACAGTTTACTCTATACCATTTCAGTGCATGCCAGTGGGCCTTTTGTAGCATGTGTCATGTACATTGAGTCATTCTTCCGTTTTACATTACATGTTCACAGACCAAACCATTGTTATAGTGACATCTGTATAGGCCAGAGCAGGTAACAGTCTGTTCTCATCACCTGTGCAGGGTCTGACAATGGTGCTGAGACACAAATCAATTCAGAATCTTCTGATAAAATGGCTCTACCTTTTTTTCTCCTGGGAAGACCTCTGCCCAGACTACAGGGTGAGGGTACAGGCTAACTCTTATTTGAGGAAGAAGCTGCATAGCATGGCATTCACCATCCTCACTGTGGTGGGTTTCTCCATGACTAAAGTACCAGCATTACTCCTTCTGTGGCCACAAGGAATACATGCAACATCAGATTCAGGTATAATTACTATACAACAGCATACCAAGGGTTTCTGGAACCATCACGTGTCACAACCCCCTGATATGTGGGCAGCACTAGACGTCATTCAGCACATATGCAAGTGTACATAGCTATTATCCATGTACAGCCTGCAGCTATCTGTGCTGACATGGAAGCAATTGGTTTGTTGCATGGCATCCATCAGAATGTCACCAGCACTACTAACACCTCCATGAGACCCTGATCTTCAGACATTATGATATTCTAAGTCTCATGAGGACTATGGCAGCATGTATCACTGCCACCTCTGTGCAAAGATAGCAAGGGCCATCATTACCAACCCTGTCTAGTGGTATCTCCTATGATCTGCGTTGGGTACATATGCTGGGTAGTCATGCTTGGAGGTCAATACAGGCAGAAGAGTTTGCAGTTACATCTACAGAAGTATCCCAGTCTACCACCCCATGATGTGGTGGTTACAACTTGCAGCCTTAAAGACCAGCGTACCTTCGTAGTGGACTGCATACAAGTACCTTTTCTGCAATAACATGATATGCTTCCCATGAGGGGCCCTTTAGTCCTGTCAGCTAAAGCCAGAACAGAAGCCTCTGATTACAGTCGTGCTGTTACCCCCCTCCCAGTTATGATCATGTAGTGGTACCCACATCCAGTCATGGCCATGGAGTAGCACCCACTCCCTGTCCAGATTGTGTACTGATACCCTTTCCTCTTGACAGAGGAAATTGTATGTGACACAAAGAGCCTCCTGCTGCAGACACTTAAGTATAGTTATAGTGACATGACCAGCCGCACAGGTTATGATGTCAACTATATGCCATTGTGTCCACTGCTACTGTCTGCTCATCAGGGCCCATAGAGTTGAAACAGATGTCACTGTCTTGCATGCAGTACCATGTACTATGTCAAATGCTGTTCTGGGCATGGTATAGTGACTACTTGTTTTCTCTCAGGATTATTGTCATGATTAGATCTTCCAGTGTGTTGGTTGTTACAGGTACTCATTTAGTTGGCTCCAACGGTCCCAGTAATTGTTAGTAGACCTGTATGCTTCCTTGTAATAATGATATGTAGTATGCAGCAGACTACAAACAGCTTGCATGCTGTGGCAAGAGCATGTTTCAGTGTCCCATAGTGATATCTAGACATTGAAAGCATGATTTCACCATTGACAGTACAACATTTCTGTTCACTAAGACATGGTTAATCAGTTGAAAGTATGTTATCTGCTGGCAGAAGATGCATTGCCAGTGCCATTCTTGTTCATGCTGCCTGCCACTGTCTTTCCCAGCAGATGGGTACACAGCAACACTTACAGACAAATGCTACAGCAGGAAGGCTGCTGTTGCTCCTCATAGTATTTTTGTTTGTTACAACCCTGCACTTTCCTGCATGCTCTTTGCTCTTGTAATGCCATACAAGTTGGTATATACCATCTTCACTTTGTGTTTATGAATTGTAATCTACTTTCAGAGCAACTCATTTGCACCTCATTATGCACTTATTGGACCGTGCAGCTTCATGCATGTCAGTATATGATCATTTGCAAACAACTATTCTTGCACTATTTTCCTCACTAGCTGGATCCTTGATCTACTTGAATCTTGACATGCCTTTGTGTGGACACTTCCAGCACAATGATGCACTATGTACTACACACTGTGCCTGTGATTCTCAGCCATTGTATCAAATATTGAAATGAAATAATAGAGCTTTGAGAGTCACTGGAAGACAAGTAAATGTTCTGTTGCATTATACATTAAAGGGATTGTTTCTGGGTTAATCATTTCTTTTGCTGTCTTTGCCCCACCACCTGGTGATCATCAGCTCTGTGTCACTCATTTGACCAAATCATTTCCTAATCACCAAGCATGAGATTCAGCCAAGATGGGGCATCATTTGGGCAGCAATCAGGAGTGGATTATGATATTTTCTTTTATATGCTCTGCATCTCTGCACATGTTGAAATATTCAATGGCCTATACATGCTGGGCACTCCCTCACTTCTGCAAAGGATGTTGCCAGCAGTTAGCCTTGCCCATTAACCGTGAAGTACAGGAGGTGGTTTCTCTGGTCTTCACCAGAAAGATCAAACTTTCCCTGTGTGCACCATGAGTGGGAGCACCTCCTGGCAGCAATGAGTTGGCCAAGCACCTTCTTTCCTCTCCTTCTCTTCCTGGCTCCTCATGTGTTTGGACCGCCAATTATACTCTGGCAGCCTAGGCCATAGTAAAGACCTCAACCCTCTCTACCATGGAGCTAGATATATTTGGGTTAATAATACTAATATTTATTTATCCGTCTAGTATTAAGTTTAGTCATTTAGGTAACTGAACAATTTTTTTCCATGATATGTGTTAAGTCTATTTTTTTTAAAGAAATGTCATACCTTTACAGTTTTAAATTGCAAGAACTTTTTTTTTTAATTTCTTCCAAGAAGACATTAAGGCAAAACACATTTGGCAGTTTAACAGTTGGTATAATGAAAGCTTTACTAAATAATGAAAAGTATATTTCTTTACAATTTTTAATAGGTTTGCTTATATGGTTTGTTTTATTTTGAAATGATATAATGCTTAAACATGTAAGGAATTCGTTACTATTTTCAGGTATCAATCTATATGAATCAAAGATGTATATAAATCATCTAATGGAAATAAATATTTATCTAATTCTGTTTCCTAGTTTGATACACTTCACGGTTATTACTAATTTCTCTTCTTGGGAAATCTAGATGTGATCATAGTACAAATGATTTGCAAATGTGGTTACTTGAAATTGGATTATTGCTTACTTTAGGAAATTAGATTAGGTTGGATTACAATAGGTGTTCAAATAGGAGTTCCATGTGTAAAAGTGAGATAGATGACAAACTCTTCTGATTTCAGTTCTGATACCAACAGAATTAGAATTAAACCAATTTATAGATAAGGACATTGACGGACCAGGATATAAATAAATGTATACTTCTTGTAAATTCATGTAGAAACGTAAAACATCAAATATTGTAAACAGAAATGGAAATCTATGTCAAAGAAATACTTTGGTGGCATCCACTGCTATAGCAATGGTGAAATTGTTAGACTTGGTCTCTGTAGATATCCCTTGTTCCCTTGTATCCCTTGAATGTATAGTCATAATCTTGTTTTAACACCTTGAAGGCTTCTTGAAAAGGTAAGAAAATTTTATGTAAAACCAGCTGAATTCTCTGTTCTATAACAGAAGCTAAAATTTTGCTATTTAAATTCACAAGAACTATTGGTCTGTAATTTTAATTTTACTCGGGTCTGTGTTTGACTTAAGCAGTAACAAAATATGGATTAATAGGTTTATTATAAATACCCTTCTAGGTTTACCTGGTATACAGACAGACACATTTTCAATAGGACTTTTTAATACATTTCGAAATATTTTATAACATTTACTGTATACACAGACAGGCTCCTGTCTTTGGTAGATTTTTATCTTACTATTATATCAATAATCTCCAATTCAGTTATTTTGATATATAGATTACAGACCAAATAACCAAAACAAAACAACAACACAGCATGGGAAATGGACACCGAATAAAAAACTTTAATAACCATTCAAAATCATTACAACAGACTTAGCGCTTTCATCTCTTTACATGCCAAGGCTTCATCAGAGTCCAACAGAATAAATAATTCCCTTAACTAAACTAAGTAATTCAGTAGCAGCCATACAGGATTCAAAGTTACTCAGTTAATTAAATTCCATAGAGGCAGAAACAGTACATTGGTCCTCTTTCCATAAAATTAAAATGTCATCCAAAAATCTAAAGTAAGAAACCATCAGATTGAAGAAAGGGGAAAAAACATACCTCCTTTCCCATTCAGCTAGTACCAAGTTCACATGAATTGGTGCATACTTCACACCCATGGCAAGTCCAGAAGTTTGCTGAAACAACTCTCCCACAGGATATACAAAATTATTATGCAATACTAATTCCATAAAATAAAAAAGAAGTTTAATCTTGTTAGTCGATAACTCTACATCCTGAACTAGTGTCTCCTCCAGAAAAAAATCCGTTCCTGTCTCATCAGGAATAACTGAAAATAAATTAACAATGTCAATAGCTATAAATATGAACATGGAATTCAGTTTTTTACCTCTGAAATAAAATATCAGTTATGAAGTGCACTACAGGGAGTATTTGATAGAGGTAGGAACATTAAGGGTTCGTTAGAGAATAATAAAAATTCAATGGCTATTATTTCCAAGTCATAAATGGACACATGTGGTGCATGTACATTTTGTAAATATATTAGTGACAGGCCTTATGTGACTGTTAATAGTATGACAGAACTATTGGTTGTCCCAGCTGGGTAAATTGTAATGTTAAAATGGTGGTCTGTTTAGCTTCTTGTGTGTCATGCCAAGCATTTTAAATAGGAAAAACAGTTAGAAGGCTAAAAGATTGCATCTGTGAAGATGTCAGTGACATTAAAAACAAAAAGTTACTAATGCCTTATATAGGCATTTAAAGAATGTGTTGATTTTAAAAGATACTTATTTTTTACCATTGACAGAGTAAATTGTAATGAGAGGGGAGGTGATAGTGAAAGCCTTCTCGAGTATAAGGAAATGCTGTGGCATTTGAGATTGAGTGCCATGGTCAATGATCACTGTTCAGTCAGTGCCATTTTGAAACTTAGAGCTAGAATGGTAAAAACATATTACATTTTTAAACAGGGATTGCCACTTGCATATATTGTATTTTTCAGATGATTTTTTTTTTTTTTTTGGAGATGTATTTCTTTAGAAAAAAGATGTGTATTAATTTAGTGACCAATGAATTGTATTTAACTTAATTAATTGATTATCTTTGAATCCTGTATGGCTGCTTCTCAGTTACTTAGTTTAAGGGAAATTGTTGTTTATTCTGTTGGACTCTGATGAACCCTTGACACGTAAAGAGACGAAAGTGCTAAGTCTATTTTTATGATTGTGAACGGTTATTAAAATTTTGATTCGGTCTCAGTTTCCCGTGCCATATTGTTGTTTTGTTTTGGGCATTTAGACTATCCCAAGATATCCCTGTGAATCTTCCTGATCAAGTGCCTAGTAGTAACCTAAGAACATATAAACCTATTAGGTAGATCCTTTTATATCTAGATAATTATCAGTCACCTTTGTGCCATTTACTATTTTCATATCACTATACATTTCCTGAAATAATCCTAGAAAATTTGTATTGTGTATTTTACTATAGACTATCTCTATTAAAAATAAAATATAATGAATATTGTATTATTATTTTAAGTAGGGAAGAGCAATGAATTATGGCCCATGCCAAACCTATGGCAGTAAATTTAGCTTTAGCCCAAGTAAACTATTCACTATTGCAAAATTTGGATATTTTGGGCATTCTTTAACTGTTCTTCATTTGGGCACTGCTTTTCTTTCTTAGTTTACTTTTTATTTTTCATTTCTAATGTTTTGTGTTTGCTAGATGTGTATGCCACTGAAATGTGGTGCACATCACCACCCTGTGATGCCGGTGTAACAGCTCATGCTCTGATCCTAGATTACCATGACAGGCATGTCCTTGGCATCCAACTTCTTGTCATGATATGTGTGATACTACATTATTTTTTTGTATCTGTGTGGGTTCATTGCATTAGCAGATCAGTCTCCCCTCTCTCCACATGAATTGGATGAGTAAGCACCAGACATTCACTTCCACTTCATCTTTTCAGCTGGTCCAGCATCTGGGTCACTAATTTATCCCTCATTAGCTGGGCAGTAGTCAGGATCCTATCCACATGTACCATGCAGCTGACAATATTTTTATATTTACTTTGTGACATGAGACATATGCACATATGCTTAGTAGCTTCTACATCTTTTTCTAAGTCTTCATTAATGTTTATATTTCATTGTTGACCAGTTTGTTGAGAGAAATCCTTGAATACCCTATAAGTAAAGGTTGGATGTGTATGTATGTATATATATATATATATATATATATATATATATATATATATATTGCTTTATATATATATATATATATATATATATATATATATATATATATATATATATATATATATATATATATATATATATATATATATATATATATATATATATATATATATATATATATATATATATATATATATATATACATAAATAAACAGATTGATACAGATATGTAGCATAGCATAGTAGAGCTCAACAAATGGTCCTCTCTAATGACAAAGCTTCAAATCAACAGAACTATGCACATAGAGATGGTTAGGAAGAAACCATCTCCCTAGGTGAAAGAGTTGTCTGTACAATAGGACCAGCAGTATGGAATCAGCTCCTAGTAGATGGAAAACAGGAGAACTGTAACTCTGAACCTGTTAGTGCAAGACATCTGGAAAAAGCCAAAAATACTGGGGGGAGAAAGGCCCAAAATACAAAGACAGATTTTAAGCATTGCTGTTAGAAACTTTGAAAGTTGAGAGAATAAGAGATTATGTATTAACATGCATTTTCCGAAGGATGTGAAGTCTTAAACACAGATGTTTTTCATTATTTAGTGACTGCAGTTCTCAATGATTTGCTAGAAAACCACGTTATGACAAACAGACCATAAACGTGAGGCAAAAATCTGTACATTCTGTGAAAATCTGGAGAGTAGCGAGGTATGAGCAGAACACACTCCTTCAAAACCAAATTAAAAAAAAAATACTTGATTACAGACTGCTTGTGCTTTCAGGTCAATGGCTAATTTTATACCTGCATAAGCTAATATTAGTCTAGCTTAATGGTTGTAAAATTTAAATTGTTAATACACAAGTTATAAATATGCTTTAAATATGTATTTATGTAGGTTCTGCACGCCTGGAGTCTTATGCAGCTGTACTATTCTGTCTGCTTCCTGGCTCAGGTCATGACTGAAAAGGGTCTGTCGACCAGTCCACCTGGTTTACCAAACTGAAAGTAAATAAATAATAAATTCAAGTGACCAAATCATTTCTCAGTATGGATAAAAATAGAATATCAAGGACTGTGACAGTGAATTTGTTGTAAATGAAACACTGTTACTTTAAGTATTAATGCTTCTCAACCGTAGTGAGCTTTTTCTTTAGCAGCAGAATGAAACTTTGCTTTATCAGTCAGAGCAGGTTTACTAAATGAAATAATTAAAGCTGCATGAAATGGAGGGTGAGGAAAGACTCATGTGAGTGTTATTTGCTCTTCTTGGAGGGGTGGTTGATGTCCAGAGAAGTGGCTCTGGAAGTGAAACTGCAAGAGTATTTGATAAGACCTGGAAAAGTCAGCAGGAAAAAGCTTAAGACCATTACTGTTATATGAGCGCATAAGAGAGCTTTGAGAGAGAGAGAGAGAGAGAGAGAGAGAGAAAAAACTGTAGAAGTCCACAATCACTTTGGTATGGTTTGTATTTGTACACCAGTAGTGTTTTACTCTGTGAGTTCTTTTCTCTTATCCTCATGGTTGTAAAGCAGCCATGAAGTTAGTATGTTTAAGTGAGAGGGTTTGGGATGTGCAGGGTTCTGTATGAACTTCTTATATATTGTTATTAAACAAAATACTTTTTCATTAAATTGATTATTCATTGAATTTGCCATTTTTATTGTTCATAAATCTTGTTACATTCACCGGATCTCATTTATTTAGTTGAATTTTCACAATGTTGAACATGTTTGCTACTGGTACAGTATATTAAATTGAAATTTCAGAATTTTGAAAAATGATGGTAGCCTTTACAAACTATAGTGCAATCTTATATATGTGTGTATGTATATATATATATATATATATATATATATATATATATATATATATATATTGGTGCGTGTGTGTGTGTGTGTGTGTGTGTGTGTGTGTGTGTGTGTGTGTGTGCGTAACTTGTAAGGGTTGAGGGAGTAAGGAGGACGTGCCCCCTACATAAAAGATGCTTTCAATGTTTCTTTCTTTCCTTCCTTCTTTATGTATGAATGTATTTATTTCTGCTATTTTTGATCTTTTGAGGTTCAATCAATGTTATGTCAGAATGCAATCCATTAACGTCTCTTACCCCTAAAATCGCATATTGTTAGTGCATTCAGTTGGAAGATTACAGTGCAAGTGAAGGGGAATTAGGAGTTCATACCTTTCACTTACATTATTACCGAGTGGCACTGACAATGTTTTGCTGGTGGCAATGGGGTGTTGAAATGTATCGTTTTCACCACTGTTGTATGAGCTCAGTGTAAGTATATTTATAGTTGCAAATGTGTGAGGGTGCAGGAAGGGCTTGCCTCTTTGGAAAAGTACTTGTTTTGTGTGCTGCTGTATTTTATTAAACCTTTAATAGTTTGGCTACATCAGTTAATCACTATATGCTATACACCTATCTTCTGTTTACCTATGGCTATCTGTCTCTGTCTCTTTCTCTCTTTAAAAAAAAAAAAAAAATATATATATATATATATATATATATATATAATGGTATATAAAATGCATCAAAGACCCACTACTCCATCAAATTTATGGTTTTACTGAATGCAAACAGAAAAATTGCAATCCTTTCCAAATAATCACATGGGATGAAAACACAACGCAATTTCCCTTCAAGCATAAGTTCATTACAGCAGGGATACAATGTCTCTTCGTAATCTCTCATGGTAAGTCTCTAAGCTTCTCAACAACTCTGTTATTCTGGTTTTCTTTAAGCATAAAATATGTCCAGGTTACTTTTGTTATCTTCCAAGAGATCTGTCTTTATGTTGTAATGCTTTACCCAGAACTATTGCTCTGGGCATAAAATCTCCCTCAATGAAGAGCCAATGACTCTAAACTGTCTGTCTTCAGCCTTTCATTTTGTATACTGTTGACTGTTTTCATTAAACAACAACCCTTGCATAACCTACTCTAAATAATACATGAAGGTTCCTTCTTTTTTTTTAAGGAACAATAATTTTTTAAGTAACACACAAGCATTCAGTGCAGTACAAACCATGACCATAGTATATATGAGCAATTGAACAGGAAAGAAAAACTGTGGAGGTTAAACTCCGACCCCTCACATTCCATGAAATTGTCATTGCCATTGGAACAATAAGGAGTCTGTGGACAGTTAGGTAGCTGGATTCCACCAGAGGAGGTTTTCCTTTCAACTAGGAAACAACCAAGAAGGTGACTTTAAAAACCACAGGCATGCAATGTAGTACAAGTCCTGTACCTAGTATATATTAACAACTGAACAGGAAAAGAAAACTATGACCCTTATCTAAGGATTGAACCTAAGACCCCCACATTCCATGTGGTTGTCACTGCTACTTGGAGAAACTAGGTATCTAAGTGTTCAGGGACTCCTTGTTAGTCCAATGGCAGTTACAGCTTTAATCCTGGACAAGGGTCAGAGTTTTCCTTTCCTGATGAGTTGTTAACTTTTTAACGTAATAGTTTTATTTATGGAGTTTACCACATCAGTTAGAGCAGCAGAGGACAGTAAAAGCAACTTTCCAGATTTTAAGTATTTTTTTCTTGCATTTTTCGACCATTTGTGTTATTCGACGACTGTTTCTGTCTATTTTATAGTGGTATTACCTGTTTTTCCTGTTTTTATATGCTTTAATTGTTGGTTGCACTTCTTAGTTTAAGTTTGCTTAAAAGTTAAACTACAGGCTAATACACTCAAGTGTACTAGCTTTTGATAGCATTTAATCGAAAAGCAAAGCATTTATTGTGTTTTCTGTTCTGTCTGTGAAAAAAACTTGAAAAAAAACAAAAAAAAATATTCTTCTCCTAACTTTCCGGGCTAGTTTGTTCCAGTGATCAGATTTTGCTGATCCCTGGGCTTTGTCTTGGTTCCTGTACTTCTCCATTTTCTTTGTTTGGTCAGGGGGAGTTTCTTTACTCACCAGTGGGAGTGGGGAGTACTGAGCTGCCTGTTTGTCCTCAGAGGAGTGGTTTAAGACAGTAACTTGTAGTTCAGTGGCCATTTTGGGTCATTCCCTGCCTTTTCCAGCCTTCTGCTATAAAGCACGCTTTGGCAGGCTTTTCTGGCTGTAGAGAACTCAGCACAGCTCCTCGTGGTATCCAGCAGAGTTCCTAGAGCAGCAGAGGACAGAAAATGCAACTTTCCAGATTTTAAGTATTTTTTCTTGCATTTTTCGACTATTTGTGTTATTCGACGACTGTTTCTGTCTATTTTATAGTGGCATTACCTGTTTTTCCTGTTTTTATAACCTTTAATTGTTGGTTGCACTTCTTAGTTTAAGTTTGCTTAAAAGTTAAACTGCAGGCTAATACACTCAAGTGTACTAGCTTTTGATAGCATTTAATCGAAAAGCAAAGCATTTATTGTGTTTTCTGTTCTGTCTGTGAAAAAAACTTGAAAAAAAAACAAAAAAAAATATTCTTCTCCTAACTTTCCTGGCTGGTTTGTTCCAGTGATCAGATTTTGCGTATCCCTGGGCTTTGTCTTGGTTCCTGTACTTCTCCATTTTCTTTGTTATGTCAGGGGGAAGTTTCTTTACTCACCAGTGGGAGTGGGGAGTACTGAGCTGCCTGTTTGTCCTCAGAGGAGTGGTTTAAGACAGTAACTTGTAGTTCAGTGACCATTTTGGGTAATTTCCTGCCTTTTCCAGCCCCCTGCTATAAAGCATGCTTTGGCTGGCTTTTCTGGCTGTAGAGAACTCAGCACAGCTCCTCGAGGTATCCACCAGAGTTCCTAGAGCAGCAGAGAGCAGAAAAAGCAACTTTCCAGATTGTAAGTATTTTTTCTTGCATTTTTCGACTGTTTGTGTTATTCGACGACTGTTTCTGTCTATTTTATAGTGGTATTACCTGTTTTTCCTGTTTTTATAAGCTTTAATTGTTGGTTGCACTTCATAGTTTAAGTTTGCTTAAAAGTTAAACTACAGGCTAATACACTCAAGTGTTCTAGCTTTTGATAGCATTTAATTGAAAAGCAAAGCATTTATTGTGTTTTCTGTTCTGTCTGTGAAAAAAAATTGAAAAAAAACAAAAAAAAAATATTCTTCTTCTAACTTTCCTGGCTAGTTTGTTCCAGTGATCAGATTTTGCTGATCCCTGGGCTTTGTCTTGGTTCATGTACTTCTCCATTTTCTTTGTTTGGTCAGGGGGAAGTTTCTTTACTCACCAGTGGGAGTGGGAAGTACTGAGCTGCCTTTTGTCCTCAGAGGAGTGGTTTAAGACAGTAACGTGTAGTTCAGTGGCCATTTTGGGTCATTTCCTGCCTTTTCCAGTCCCCTGCTATAAAGCACGCTTTGGCAGGCTTTTCTGGCTGTAGAGAACTCAGCACAGCTCCTCGTGGTATCCAGCAGAGTTCCTAGAGCAGCAGAGGACAGAAAAAGCAACTTTCCAGATTTTAAGTATGTTTTTCTTGCATTTTTCAACCATTTGTGTTATTCGACGACTGTTTCTGTCTATTTTATAATGGTATTACCTGTTTTTCCTGTTTTTATAAGCTTTAATTGTTGGTTGCACTTCTTAGTTTAAGTTTGCTTAAAAGTTAAACTACAGGCTAATACACTCAAGTGTACTAGCTTTTGATAGCATTTAATCGAAAAGCAAAGCATTTATTGTGTTTTCTGTTCTGTCTGTGAAAAAAACTTGAAAAAAAACCAAAAAAAAAATATTCTTCTCCTAACTTTCCTGGCTAGTTTGTTCCAGTGATCAGATTTTGCTGATCCCTGGGCTTTGTCTTGGTTCCTGTACTTCTCCATTTTCTTTGTTTGGTCAGGGGGAAGTTTCTTTACTCACCAGTGGGAGTGGGGAGTACTGAGCTGCCTGTTTGTCCTCAGAGGAGTGGTTTAAGACAGTAACTTGTAGTTCAGTGGCCATTTTGGGTCATTTCCTGCCTTTTCCAGCCCCCTGCTATAAAGCACACTTTAGTGCAATTTAGCGCGGAGTTGCCACTAGAGCAGCATCGGCAGCACCGGTTTAACAAGGTTAAACTTTTTCTGGCTCCATAAAGTCTGTTCTTCATTTTTTCCCTTAGAATTGCTGTACTAGTAACCTAAACAGTATATCCCTTGACTAAAAAGCGCAGCACTTGTTCCTAAAATTTTTTTTTTTTTTTGTTTTCTCAAAAAAAAAACTCAGCACTCTTTACTTCTATATTATACAAAGTCCCTCACTTGCGAAACCCCCCCAGGAGTACCCACTTCCTTACTAAATCCTCTCTTATTCAGTCTCATACCTAACTTCTTAATTTTTCTAGCATGTCGAAGGGCCAGATGCTGGCGTCCTCTCCTGCCCAGTTGGTGAATCTGGGAATATTGAGGCAATGTTACAATTGCCTCATGTACACAGACAACCCTCTCCTCCTCCCACATAACACAAATACTTGCGAGAGATGCAGCTATTTAGCCAAACTGGAGGCTGAGCTCTCTCAACTCAGGACTTTCAAGACCAGACAGGAGGAGAAGGCAACTACACACACCACAAAACCAGCCTCACATAATGCTACCACACCACTGAATCAAACACATAAACACACAAAGACATACTCGGAGGCTCTGAGTAAAAATTTTCCTAAACAGCAGAGGCCTCCAAAGCAGACACCCAAACAACTGCTACCTCAAGACACTCCACAAGCAACACATAAACCACAAAATCAGTGTGCAAAGCAGTCACAGCCCTTAAGGCCAAATATAATACCAAACATACTTGTCATAGGTGACTCCATAGTCAGACACACTGACGTCCCACTCACCAGGCTGAACAAGGAGAGGGTCACAGTAAGCTGCCTGTCAGGCGCTAGAATCCGCCACATAACACAAGCACTCGGGTCACTCCACGGCAAGTACAAATATGACACAGTTATTGTCCATGCTGGTGTGAACGACCTGAGGCGTACCTCCCTGGACTACATGAAAAGAGACATAGAGGAGCTCTCTGATTATGTAGCCCAGACAGGTATGACCCTGACCCTGAGCAGTATCCTTCCTTCACCAAGAATGATGCCACAATATAGAGACAAGATGATCAGCTTTAACAATTGGCTTAATGTCTGGTGTCATTCAAAGGGGATCCAGTGTCTGTCTGCCTGGGATAACATGCTTGACAAGCCACGCTGCTTCAAGGGACGGCTTGCACCTGTCACCCTGGGATTCCGGATATTGGCTAAGGCTCTTGCCACCCCATAGTGCCTTTTTAGGCAAGGCTCAAATTCTAAACCTACCACCCTAGAAAACAAAATGGGAAGAAACTGAGGGTAATGCTGCTCAATGCCAGAAGTCTAAATCTCAAAATGCACGCACTCGAGGCCCTTCTCAGTATGGAGAACATCGATGTCTGTGCTGTAACTGAAACCTGGTTCAAGGCTCCTGAGAGCACCCGGCACTATTAGGTTTTACCTCATATCATGCCCGGCCCCAAAACCCAGACCACACCACAAAAGGAGGGGTGTATCCATATTCATAAAGGATACCCACACCTCCAGGTTGGTGGCAACGCATCAAGCTCGGAAACCATCCAGGTGCAACTAACCATAGGCAAAACTGCTCTACAAATTGTAGCATGCTACAGGCCACCCTCTCAAACTCAGGAACCCCACACAGCCTTCCTGAAGACACAGGAGGGTATAAATGTATCTCCAAACACCATCATATTGGGTAACTTCAACTACCCGAATATAGACTGGGAACATTACTCAAGCCCTAACTTTCTAGCCCAGCGGTTCCTGGAGTTCATAAATTCAAATGCCATGGAACAGCTAGTCACTGTTCCCACGAAAGGAGAAAATATACTAGATCTCATTATCACAAACATGGGGACAAAATGCTCCACACCGGAAGTATATCCCTCATTGGTGAGATCTGATCATAAACTAATCTCACTGGAAATCCACATCCCGCCCCCCCCCCAAACAAAAAAGACCACAGTGAAGAACTTCTAAAGCAAACTTCACACTACTCAAGACTGGTGTGGTATCCTTCAAGGCCCCTGAGCCAGTGGAAACCACAACCGAAGCTGCGGAAGCCCTTACAAATGCCTTCTATGAACACCTCCAGGACTGCATGGATCAGGCAATCCCAAATAAAACCAAGACTCTTTCCACAAAGGGCAAACGTCCAGTCTGGTGGACCCCAGCCATTAACAAACTTTACAATAAGAGGAGAAAGCTATTACATGATAGAACAAAATCCATAAAAGGGAAGTCACCCCTGATCATTATTAGTAAAAAAATACGAGCACTCATAAAATCAACTAAGGCCAATTTTTAGAGAAAAATTGCCATGGATTCAAAGGACAATCATAAGGCCTTTTTCAGCTATGTTAGGAACCTGGGTGGAAACTCCCAGATATGCTCAGAATTAGTTCAAAATGATACAAAAATCACTGAACCCACAGACATTGCCAACATACTGGCAGACAGGTTCAGTGCAAACTTCACCCAACTCTTCCCCCCCTAAAGGAGAGATAACTATCCCAGCGGAGTGTAGCCTCCCTGACATCTCAAATGCGCAGGTGAAAGCTGCTCTCGCTAAACCTAAAAACACAGCATCAATGGGACTGGATGGTGTCCCCGGCTGTGTGCTACACGAGCTAAATGAGGAATTAAACCCGCACATAAAGCAGCTGTTTAATCTCAGCCTTACCACAGGATACGTGCCCAAGGAGTGGCGTACGGCAACTGTGGTCCCACTCCACAAAGGCGGTGCCTCTACGGACCCTGGTAATTACCGCCCCATAAGCTTAACAAGTCTAGTCTGCAAAGCTATGGAGAGGATCATAATGGAGCTCATAAACAAAGATATAGGAGACTTGCAGACATTGGACCCGACCCAGTTTGGCTTCGTCAAGGGCAGATCATGCCTTTTGAACTTGGTCGACTTCTTCGAAACAGTCACCAAGGCCATTGATGAGGGAAATGCAGTCCATACAGCCTTCCTTGACCTTGCAAAGGCTTTCGACACAATACCCCACTCGGGTATTGTAGAAAAACTTACCAGCTTAAATGTAAACCCATATGTCACAAGATGGGTTGCAAACTGGCTTAAGGATAGAACCCACAGGGTTAGAGTTGCTGGCGCTATGTCAGACTCCAAGCCAGTCACAAGTGGTGTCCCACAGGGCTCGGTCCTTGGCCCCCTATTGTTCGGCATCTACTTCTCAGAAGTACAGGCCAACATGGGAGGACTTTGGCTGACAAAGTTTGCAGACGACTGCAAACTGGGCGCCATAGTGGAAAGTGCATCGGACACGGATATCCTTCAGAAGGGACTCACGGAAACAGATAGCTGGTGCCAGAGCCATGGCCTGAAGTTAAACGCCAAAAAAATGTATAGTCATACCCTTCAGGAAAAACAAGGTAACCCCAAGCTACCATATAGGTGGCAATCCACTAAGCACAGAAGAGGTTATCAGGGACCTGGGGACCCAGGTTGACAGTGGCCTTTCTTTTGACACTCACGTTGCTAAAGTGGTTAGAAAGACCTTCTACATTGCCCACCTGATCATGAAGGGATTCACATCCAGATCTAGTGAGGTCATTGTTCCCTGTACTCTTCACTTATCAGACCAATGATCGAGTACAATGCCCCATTCGGGATGTATCTCACCCGACATCTGCAGCAATTGGAGAGACCGCAAAAGTTCCTCACCAAAAGGATAAAGGGACTCCAAAATCTGTCATATGCTGCCAGATTGAAGAAACTCCAGCTCTATTCAGTCGCATACCGTCTGCTCAGAGGTGACATGTGCCTGACATACAAGGCCATGTCCAACCCGGAATTAATGGACATGCTCCACCTCAAAAAATCCAAATCCACCAAAACCACTAGAGCAAGCGACTTAAACCTTAGCACGGATATAAATAGGACATGCTGGAGGGATAGATTTATCACTCAGAGACTCCCTATGCTGTGGAATAAAATCCCGGTCCATGTGAGGCAGAGCACCTCGCTGGCTCTGTTCAAAAGAAATCCTGACCTGTGGATGGGAGATCGTAGGTTTACCCCGGGAATCATCTCTGTGTCACTGATGGACAGAGGCACAACAAACTAATGGGCACAGTATTTTTTCATATAAGGGGTGGCGTAAGCCACAAAACTTTGGGCTAGGCTTATAAATGCCTTAGGGCATATAGCCTAGTATAAACCTATGAATCTATATAAATATTCACAGCACCATTATTTACATTCTTTTATGGCCGTTTCACTTTCTTTGACACAACACTCAGCAAGAACCACCACACTAGGCTATGTTGACACCTCCCTGGATATTAACCCTTGCTTTTAATCATACTGGTTAGACTATGAGTTCAATATCCAACTACATTGTGGTAGGCTGAGTCTGGACTGTGCTACATTGTGAATTTGCATGGTTGTAAGGAGAAGTTCCACTTGCTTCCTTTTAATATCTTGCTGCCACTCAAACCACATTGGAGGTGGGGGAGGGGGACATGGTCTGTCACCAATGTGAACTCCCAGCTAACGAAGTAATATCTTAGTGAAGAGCATACCCACTGGATCACAGTCAGTTTCCTCTAAATAGTGGAATACATGTATCTATTTTACTTAAGTTATAACTTGAAAAATATATGGAATGTTCTTTACCATCAAAGGCCTGTAGTAGCAATTCTTCTAGGCCTTTTGAAGGAGAAGGTTATCTGTTTGTGGTCAGACTTCAGTGAGGAAGGGATATGCAAGTAGGATAGTGCATATAGAAGCTATATTTGTATGGAGTAGGTCAAGAGTGTTATACCCTATAGTTAGTTCTTAGACTATTTGGTCTAGGGAGTTCTTGTTTATGAAATAAGAAATCTGGGGGCATAACCAACATTTCAGATATAGATATCCTAGTTTCTTGAAAGGTAGTTAAAGTCTGCCAGGATGATGATGCTCCTGAGTATTTGAAGTTCGTCTAGTATATTTTGGAATAGAGCATGGTTTTCAGGGGGCATTGAAGGGGTCCTGTAACATGCTATGATCTGATAGCTGATTTTTTTTTTAGTGTGATTTGTATATCAATAAGTTCTGTTTGTGGGTCTGTAGTAATCTGTCTTGAGGAAATATGTTTTTTAACTATGTATATTCCAAACCAATTCCCATTGGGTCTAAAGGTATAGTAGATGCAAAACTCTGGTATAGAAGGAATGCTTTCTGCACTTCTAAACATCTTTTAGTAATAATACACACATGAATGTAATTCAAATATAGGAGGGTTTCAGTGTTAGAAGACAGTTCGTTATTTGAACGGAGCTATATTGATATTGTCTGATTCTTGATTTTTTTTTTTGGTTGGGAGAGCCATTAGCTGGACTCTGCTTTAAAAATGAACTATGGGGGGGGGGTAAGAGCTTTAGTTAGTATGTGGAAGCATTGGAATGAGAGATGCAAACTGTCCTTGGGAAAGCAAGTAGGGCTGTGTAGCAACTTATCCTAAGCTGGTACATTCATGATCCCCCCAAATAACACCATTTATTCAGCCAATTGTTGAAATCAATCATCTTTTCTTTGTACCTCAGCACTGTTTTTCGAGAAGGAAGGAAGGATTCCACTCAATGTCAGGGTCTTTCCTGCATTTGTGACATGCATGGAGAGCTCAGAAATGCCTTGCTGCCAGGCTGTTTGCACCCACATGGACCATTACCATGCTGTGGTCATACATGCTTGGGCTGAGAGTGCTGAGACTACTGACAGCACTTGCAAATCAGAGATCATGGTACCTAAAAGACAACTCAGCATCATCTTATAATTCTCCAGGCTTGAAAGAGTAGTGTCTGTATGCCTAACTATGGAATCACCCATCATCAGTACATTTTTATTAGTAGAGGTTTATGTGGTTACTTAATGATTAAATAAGATAAATGTGTACTGGGTTTAGAGGGAGTTTTTTTTTCTGGAAACTGTTAGCAGTGGAAGAGGTACTGTGTGTTGTGGTGTTTGATTTCCACTGAGGTTTAGTCTTGTTTGACTTTGGAGGCATACACAATGACTCTTTTACAGTGTGAGCATATGACAATATTCCAGGTATTTGTGTGCAGTACTGCAACAGTATGTGGTGCTCACAGACTGGGTTCAGTGTCATTATGATGTACCCATCTTAGCTAAATATTTGCATCTCTCACAGATAGTTTGTTGCTGTGTCTGCTGTATCTTTCGGCTTATCCCGGTTAGGGGTCGCCACAGCTGAACTCCGGTCCACTAATGTTTGGTAGGGGATTTTTACGTGCCAAGTTACCAGCCCTGACGCACAACCTTCAACGAAGGCACACCCATTCACGCATGCCCCCACACAGAAGATGCACTAGCTGAGAATCGAACGCAACAACATCTTACTGTGAGGCGACAAATAACAGTCCATTTTCTTTCAGCCGCAGGCAGTTTCTATATATTGCCTGAAATGGCTGACCTTCCATTTAGTGCAAGGGTATAGCCCTAAGGTATATAAGACTTATTTGTAGAGTGTTTGACTTGCTTGAATAAATTCCTAGGTGTGCAGAATAAGAAATGTTAATCTTCTTCTTCCCGGTTAGGGGTTGCCACAGCGGATCACCTGTCCACTCATGATTGGCAGTGGAGTTTTATGGTGTCGAGTTGCCAGCCCGGCGCCCAACCGTCCACAGAAGGCACACACACACACTCACACCTAGGGCCAATTTAGAGTGTCCAATCCACCTACAGCATGTCTTTGGGATGTGGGAGGAAACCGGAGTACCCGGAGGAAACCCACATGACCACAGGGAGGACATGCAGACTCCGCACAGAAGGCACCCCAGCCGAGAATCAAACCGGAGAACCTCTTGCTGTGAGGCAACAACGCTAACTGCTGCACCACCGTGGCCGCCCAGAATAAGAAATGTTAATACAGTAAGCAATTTCAGTATAATAAATAAATATTGTAGGGCTCTAACTAAGGTAGAAGCAGTTTAACTTAGTCCTAAACTAAGAGGTTGTGGCTTAGCACAGGCTGTTACTGGGTATAGCCCTAGTTAGTCTTCGTAGGCATAAAACTTCAATTGAAGTGTGTCTTTTGAATGAAGCACTACTCATGGCAATATAAATTAGTAAACCAGTTATTCTGTCTGGCATTAACTAAGTACAAGCAGCAGGTAAACCAAATGGGCAGAATAACCTACACATTTTGTTGAAATCATTTAAGGAAAAGCTACTGAAACACAAAAGAAATTATGTGGGAAAAGAGGAAAAAGTTTTTTTTTCCTTTTATTTTATGTTTAAAACAAATATGAACACTATAGCACGCCCTTGGTGCAGATTTAACGACTGTAGCCCTCTGCAGATGGTGTAAACTGTGTATCTGTTTGCTACAGTTTAAACATGAGTTATTTATTTATTTATTTAGTTCGTTAGTTACTTTTTACCTATTTACCTAACTTAAGTGCTTTCATGTTCTGTGTTCCCTATGCATAAACTGTAGCAACTCTTTGTCACAAATGTAGCAAGCAGTTTTCTGCACTTAAGGAAAGAAAAGAAAAGAGCTTTTTTCTTTTTTCTCTGAACTGAAGAAGTAGGGTACTGGGGTGGGGTGCAAAAGTGGGATCTTATTGGTTATTGCACTAGGTACTAGAGAAAGGGAGGTGGGATGCAGAAGCAGGATCTAGTTGACTCCTACATTTCAAGAGTACAAGCCATATCACAGATTGCAGCCTTTTTGTTTTTTGCTTGTCAAAGTTGAGTCACCAGGTCTGGTCTTCCATTCAGTTTGTTACTTCTTATATGGATCTATCTTTGGCATTGCCAAGTTTGTGACAAATGATGCCATCCCCTCTGCTGTAGCAGCACTGGCCTGTAGCAATTGTTCAGTGGTTGTCATCTTGACAAACACAAATGCACTCCACACCAAAGCTCTGAGCAGTCACAACCTTCCCATTGTGGTGAATATATTTACTTCAACCATTTACTTCAATGGTTCTGGACTTCTGCAGGTAGTGAAATATTTAAACTTAGGATTTTTGGCATGGGAGAATGTGCCAAAATATGCCTGTATTGTCAGTGATGTGGAAAATAAGCAAGCAGTAATGCCTGACAGGTTGTGTGTTAATGTGTAATTAACGCCTGCCCAAGGGTGTTATGAGGCCTGACGCTGCAGGTGAAGGTCCTCTCCCTGGAAGGCGTTAATTACACATTAACACACACCCTGGAGGGTATTATTGTGCTCAGAGAATGGTCTGTCTGTAAATGTGTTGTCTTTTACTTGCTTATTTATTTTTTTAAGTACTATATTATTTTTTATATATATTTTTAATGTAAAATAGTTCCTCTACCTAATGTTTCCAGTTTGTTATAGTATGTGTTAATGGTGGTAGAGGAAGCATTTTACATCAAACATATATAAAAAAAATAATAAGCAAGTGAAACAATTTCACATACAGCCCATTCTCTGTCCCATACAGCCCATTCTCTGTCCCATACACACATACACAGTGTCTTATGCTTTCACACACACATACGTATACACACACACAGTCTCCTCTGCTTTCATACACACATTCACTCACACAAGATCACTCTTACTGTCTCTTGATCTCTCTCTCTCTCTCTCTTACAGACACACACACACACACACACACACACACACACACCACTGTCTTCTCTACTTTCATTCATGCATTCACTCACACAAGACCGCTCTCTCTCTCTCTCGATCTCCCTCACACGCAGTCTCCCCTGGTTTCATACATCCATTCACTCACACAGCATCACTCTTGCTTTCTCTCTCACACTCTCTGTCTCACATACACAGTCTCTCTGCTGTCATGCACGCATTCATGTACACATGCAGACAGAAACATAAAACACGTTTCTGTTTCGCTCGATCAATAGGGCTCCGTCTCTCTCTCTCTCTCTCTCTCTCTCTTTTATTAAAATTTTTCCATATCTTCAAATAGATTCAACCATAAATAGTGAAACATAAAATAATATAACATAATCAACTAGTTTCCATATATAGTATGCAATTAGTATTAAGATGCTGTGCTAACTAATTAGATCAGTTTGTTTTGTCCAATATTTCGTCAACTTTCTACCAATAAATGATGTATGATGTTGTCTTATCAGTTCTTTTCTTTATGGTTGCTACTTCCATTCAAGACACGAAGACTGTGATTTTCTTGAAATCTTGAAAAGTTGGTGGTGCTTTATTCTTCCAGAAAGTTGTTATGGCTTTATGTCCAATGGCAAGCAATGTCCACAGTAAAGGATGTTTTACTTTTGGGACACATTGTGGTATGGGTACATTAAACAAAACTAATGACTTGGTTAACTGAAAAGTATCATTAAAAATTGTTTGAAAGAAGTAATTAATTTCAAACTAATATTTATTCAGTGAATGACAATCAAAAGCATGTGTTCCCAATCTGCTTTTGTATGCATTTTACATCTCCAACTATCAATATGCTTCTTATATATTAGTTCTAATCTAAGAGGGATTAGAAAGGATTCCCATACATATAGTTTCTACTGAACTGACTTGGTGGTAAGGCTTGGTGATAAAAGGATAATTTATTTTTCACTTTTATCAGGATCCTTTTGATTAACCTGATTATAATAATTCCAATAACTATTATTTGTATAGTTCTTTGTTTCTTTAAGTGTCTTATGAATTTTGGATAGATATCATTGTCCTTTATGGTGTGACATCTGGAAAGAGGAAGGAGGACAAGGAGACCTGGTGGTGGAATGAAGAAGTACAGGAGAGTATACAGAGAAAGAGGTTGGTGAAGAAGTGGGATTGTCAAAGAGATGAAGAAAGTAGACAAGAGTATAAGGAGATGAGGTGCATGGCAAAGAGAGAGGTGGTGAAGGCTAAGGATAAGGCATATGAAGAGTTGTATAAAAGGTTGGACACTAAGGAGGGAGAAAAGGACCTGTACTGATTGGCTAGACAGAGGGACCGAGCTAGTAAAGATGTGCAGCAGGTAAGGGTGATAAAGGATAATGAGGGAAACATACTCACAAGTGAGGAGAGTGTGTTGAGCAGATGGAAAGAGTACTTTGAGGGGCTGATGAATGAAGAGAATGAGAGGGAGAGAAGGTTGGATGATGAGTGGATAGTGAATCATGAAGTGCAATGGATTAGCAAGGAGGAAGTAAGGATAGCTATGAAGAGGATGTAGAACGGAAAGGCTGCTGGTCCAGATGACATACCTGTGGAAGCATGGAGGTGTTTAGGAGAAATGGCAGTGGAGTTTTTAACTAGATTGTTTAATGAAATCTTGGAAAGTGAGAGGATGCCTGAGGAATGGAGAAAAAGTGTTTTGGTACCGATTTTTAAGAATAAGGGTGATGTGCAGAGCTGTAGTAACTACAGAGGGATTAAACTGATCAGTCACAGCATGAAGTTATGCGAAAGAGTAGTGGAAGCTAGGATAAGAAGGGAGGTGATGATTAGTGATCAGCAGTATAGTTTTATGCAAGGAAAGAGCACTACAGATGCGATGTTTGCTCTGAGAGTGTTGATGGAGAAGTACAGAGAAGGTCAGAAGGAGTTGCATTGTGTCTTTGTGGATTTAGAGAAAGCATATGACAGGGTGCCTAGAGAGGAGTTGTGGTACTGTATGAGGAAGTCAGGAGTGTCAGAGAAGTATGTAAGAGTGGTACAGGATATGTATGAGGGTAGTGTGACAGCGGTGAGGTCTGCGGTGGGAGTGACAGATGTGTTTAAGGTGGAGGTGGGATTACATCAAGGATCAGCTCTGAGCCCTTTCTTATTTGCAATGGTGATGGACAGGTTGACAGACGAGATCAGACAGGAGTCCCCGTGGACTATGATGTTTGCAGATGACATTGTGATCTGTAGTGAGAGTAGGGAACAGGTGGAGGAGACCCTGGAGAGGTGGAGATATGCTCTAGAGAAGAGGAATGAAGGTCAGCAGTACTAAGACAAAATATATGTGTGTGTGAATGAGAGGGAAGACAGAGGAATCGTGAGGATGCAGGGAGTAGAGGTGGCGAAGGTGAATGAGTTTAAGTACTTGGGATCAACAGTTCAGAGTAATGGTGAGTGTGGAAGAGAGGTGAAGAAGAGAGTACAGGCAGGATGGAGTTGGTGGGGACGAGTGTCAGGAGTGATTTGTGACAGACGAGTACCAGTAAGAGTGAAAGGGAAGGTCTACAAGAGGGTAGTGAGACCAGCTATGTTATACGGGTTGGAGACAGTGGCTTTGACAATAAGGCAGGAGTCAGAGCCTGACGTGGCAGAGCTGAAGATGTTAAGATTTGCACTGGGTGCGACGAGGATGGACAGGGTTAGGAAAAAGTATATTAGAGGGTCAGCCCAGGTTAGAAGGTTTGGAGACAAAGCCAGCGAGGCAAGATTACATTGGTTTGGACATGTGCTGAAGAGGGATGCAGAGTATATTGGGAAAAAGATGTTAAGGATGAAGCTGCCAGGTAACAGGAAAAGAGGAAGGCCTAAGATAAGGTTTATGGATGTGGTGAGAGAGGACATGCAGGTGGTTGGTGTGACAGAGAAAGATGCAGAGGACAGGAAGACATGGAAACAGGTGATCCGCTGTGGCGACCCCTAACGGGAGCAGCCGAAAGAAAATAATAAGAAGATCATTGTCCTTTATAAGTATTATTTATTAAAAGTATCACAAGATCTATGAACTTAGGAATATTATTTTTAAAAGTTGATGTAATCAGTTGCAGTTTATTTGTAATGTACTGTCTAATTTGTTGTATTGTTAGCCACAATTTATCATCTAACTCAAATTTCCTTTTGATTTGATCTAGTGTAAGTAATGTATTGCCTTTGAGTATTTGATTCCAATAAATAACTTCTTTTTCTTTCAGCTCTTTAATTACACTTGAATCAAAGGTAGTCATACATTCTTATGTACAAGCTATAGGATATAATATAAAAGCATGTCTTTATATCTGGGTTCATGTTTATATATTTTCTAAACAGTATTATTGTTTCAGTAACAATTATACACTTTGTTTTTATACTTTTATTAAATATTATATCTCATCATATTATAAAAGACTTTTGTTGGATTTATATTATATTGTTTATTGGTTGAGTTACTAATGATATTACATATAGATTCATGAATGAATTTCCATTCGGCTGTATAGATTCAGTTTAGCCATAGAATAACTATTTTAGTAATACATGTTAGTGAATAAATCTCTGTATCTAGTAGATTAATTCCACCCTTCTCCCAACCTTTTAAATGGTTTTTAAGCACAATTCTGCTGTATAATTTTCTTAGTAGGAGGGATGGAAAAGGATTATATATAATATAACAATTTTAGAAAAATGATTGATTTAATTATATACAACCTATCTTCCATTGTATAAAACATCTTATTCCATTTCTGCATTAATGATTTTTGACTTGGTATATGAATATAGTTAATATTTATTGTTTCTCTAATGTTGCTAGTTAGAAAGATTCGTAGGTATTTAATTTTATTATCAGGAGCTAAGTACTTAACAAAGTCATTATTTAATTCCCTTTTATATGAGTTAATTAATAAAATTTTAGTTTTGATTTCATTAAATACAAGACCAGAAATAGTCTGAAAGGAGTTCATTGTTTGGAATAATTCAGTCAATGATTTATCTTTATCAGATATTGTCAACAGGATGTCATCAGCAAATAATCATATTTTAATTTCTAAGTTATTCTCATTTACTATGCCTTTAATATTTGTGTTCATTCTAACATAGTTAGCAAAAGGCTCAGTTGCTAATGCAAACAGTAAAGGTGAAAGTGGACATCCTTGCTTATTTCCTTTTCTAATAGTTATAGAAATAGAGAGACGTGACCCAATCATAACATAGGCCAGAGAATTTTCATAGCGTTTTAATTAAGAATGTGAATTGTTGTGAAAAAACATATTATTCTAGTACCACCAGTAAATAATTCCAATCTATTGAGCCAAAGGCGCTATTGATGTCTAGACTCGCCAGAGTCATGTCTCTCTTATTTAAATCAACAAAATCTATCACAGCAAGAATTCTTTTAATAGTATCATAGGTGTTTCTATCTTTTATGAAACCTGTCTGGTCATGATCAATTAATGATGGTAATACATGTTTAATTCTCTCTGTATGTATTGCCATAAACATGTTGAAATCTACATTTAACAATGAAATGGGCCTATAGGAAGAACATTCTGAGTCATTTTTTTCAGATTTAAGAATAGGTGAGATTAAGCTGTATTTCCAAGAAGGTGGAACTAATATTCCTTGTTTAATCTGGTTAAAAACCTTCAATAATATCTGTTTAGCTTCTTTGGGCAATACCTTTCACATTGCTGATGTTATATTGTCATTTCCTGGTGCTTTATTGGGCTTTAGTTTTTTAATTTGATTCTGCAACTCGGATATTGTTAATTGCTTGTCAGTGTGTCTACTCTGTTGTTCCTGTATCCTGAGGTTTATGTTAGTCTGAAGGAAGTTTCTAATTGTTAACTCCAATTTAATCTCTATGTTGCTAGTATTAATTTTTTGATAGTGTGACTGAAATGTTTCTAGTTTGCTGTTTAAGTCTGAGACTTTCTTATTAATGTTGGGATTATATATTTCTTTTATTTGATTCATTTAAATAACTTTCTTAGTTCTATTTGCTATTTTCCTTTGATTCTTCGGATTCATTGAATAAGAAATAAGTTTGATTTTTTTCTAATTCTATCATTATTTTATGATGTAATATTTCAGTATATTCTTTTTATTGGTAAATCATTAGTTAATTGACTATGTCCTTTTTGTATATTAAATTTTAATAATATCTATTTCCTTTTGAAGTACAGTTAATTGCTTCTTTTTATTTTCATACCAAGTTATTGTTCTTCCATATATGTATGCTTTTAATGCATCCCATATATAGATTTCCAAAGTGTCATTTATGTTTAATTCAAGAAATTGTTGTAATTCTTTTATATAAAATTCTTTAAACTCTTTTAGATTCTTTATATAGGATGGATAGTGGAACAGGTTAACAGCTTTAAGTATCTGGGATGGGTGGTTGAGGAGAAGGGAAGTCTGAATGAGATGGTCAAAGTAAGAATCAGTGGGGCTGCAACCAAGTGGCACAGACTGTCAGGGGCAGTGTTTAACAGAAGAATGCCAAAGAAGCTGAAAAGTAAGTTGTACAAGACAGTGATGTAACCAGTAATATTATATGGTACAAAAACCTGGGCACGAAAGGCAGAGCAGATGAGGATGCTAGAGGTGGCAGGAGAGAAGTGCCTGAGACCTGTTGAAGGATGCACACTGTGGGCAGATGAAGAAATAATCTGGGATGTCTGTCAAATATAATTCAGAATAAGAACCTGCCCTAATCCTTTATATAGACCCATTACAACTACTTCTGAACTAGTTTCATATAACTGCTATGTATTTATAGCTGTACATATCTCTAACTGTGAAGTATATAAGAAAAAAGGGGGGGGGCACCTAATAGCAGCAGCTGCTTCAGATCTCATTAGGAAAATGCTTCTTTTGTCTTCTTTTTTACCAGAAACTTCAAGGAAAGCAGTTAAAGAGGAAGGAAACATGGTTAGATTAAGTTACAGTGCTAAGAATCTTAAAAATTGGATCTGCATTCTCATTATGCAGTGGATTTGATCAGCTTCTTACAGTGAGGCCTGTAAGCTCAAACATACTACAAGAATTACTACAGCTAAGGATTTTGCTCGAACATGGAGATGAATGCAAACTTCGAGCAGATCACATGTTCATGGCAACTGATAGTCACAAAAAAAGGAAAAGATGTACCAGATTGGGGAAAAGAGGCACCAGCGCAGGAATTTCAGTCAGTCTGAAGGTAAACCCTCAGAGGCCTGCACTGCCCTCCATACTACTAGCCAGTGTACGCTCACTTGAAAATAAGATGGATCACTTAAGATTTGAACACTCATCACAAAACAAGGTGAGAGACATCAATTTATTTTTGTTTACTGAAACGTGGTTAAACCAGAATATCAGTGATAGCACAGTAAATGTAGAGGCATGACTTTATTCAGAGCAGACAGAATTCAGTCACTATGTGGCAAGTCCAGAGGAGGGGAGGAGTGTGTATATATATTAATAACAACTGGAGCAGCATCTGTGTAGTGACCACCACCTTCTGTTCAGAAAACATTGAAATTCTGTCACTAAAATGCAGGCCCTTCTACCTGCCAGGAGAGTTCAATGAAATATGCATCACATCAGTCTACATCCCACCTGATGCAAATATCAGTGACGCTCTGTCCACCTTATATCAGTCTATAAGTGACCTGCAAAACAGAAATCCAGAGCATGCAGTAGTAATTGCAGGAGACTTCAATCAGGCTAACCTAAAGGATGTATTACCCCACTACCACCATGTAAACTTTGCCACAAGGGGGGTAAATGCATTGGATAAGGTCTACACTAAAATCAAAGGTGCATATAAAGCAAAATCTTATCCACATCTACGGAGCTCTGACCACCTAGCCATCATGCTGATTCCAGCTTATAAATCCATACTGAAAACCAGTACACTGACTAGAAAACAAATAAGGATCTGGCCTTAGGGAGAAATCTCAGGTCTGCAAGACGGCTTTGACTGTACAGACTGGTCAGTGTTTAGAGAGGCTGCTGTGACAAACAACCATGTTGACTTGGACACACACACACTGCTTCAGTTCTAAGTGTGTGGAGGATGTAACAAACACCAAATTCATCACCATACGGGCCAATCAAAAACCTTGGCTAACTAGTGAGGTGTACGAGCTCTTGAAAGGAAGGAAATGCAGCTATTAAATCCCAAGATATGGAAGCTTTAAGTGTGGCCGGAGCCAAACTGAAAAAAGGTATCAAAGAGGCGAAAAGATCCAATGGCAGAAAAATCCAAAGTCACTTCAGGGACCAGAAGGATACCAGGCAACTATGGAAAGGAATTCAAACCAGCACCGACTACAAGCCTACATCGGCTTCATGTGATGATAGCATTGAGTTTCTGAACCAACGTAACAAATTCTTCAGTAGGTTTGATGCTGACAACAAAACAACAGCATGCAGAATCTCTGAAGACAAGGATGCAGCAGTGATGAGCTTCAATACAATCGATATTGCCAGAATCCTAAAATGTGTCAACCCGAGGAATGCAGCTGGCCCTGACAGCATCATGGGCAGGGTACTAAGGGAATGTGCGACAGAACTAGCTCCAGTACTCCGTGACATCTTCAACACTTCACTCCATCTAGCCAGTGTTTTAAAATGCTTCAAGGAGATGACTATCATTCCTCTACCCAAGAAACCACAGCCGACAACTCTGAATGACTACCGACCAGTTGTTTTAACCTTGACGGTAATGAAGTGCCTGGAGAGACTGGTCAAAGATCATATAGCCTCAGTCTTACCTGTGTCACTGGATGCACTGCAGTTCACATACAGGACAAACCGCAGTACAGGGGATGCCATCTCACTAGCTCTCCATGAAACACTGATCCACTTAGAAGGCAAACATTGCTGTGCAAGATTGCTATTCATCGATTTCAGTTCTGCCTTTAACAATATCATCCATCAGAATCTGATATTGAAGCTACTTCAGCTAGGCATAGACTCTCATTTATGCAGTTGGATTCTGAGCTTCCTTACTGAAAGACCTCAAAAGGTTCGTGTGGGAGACAACAGCGCCGGAAGTATCATCCTGAACACAGTAGTACCACAGGGGTGTGTCTTAAGCCCTCTTCTTTTCTCTCTGCTGACACATGACTGCATGGCCACACATGAGATGAATAGGATCATCAAATTCGTGGATGACACCACTGTTATAGGCCTGGTCAAAGACGGAGAGGAGGAGGCCTACAGGAATGAGATTGATCAACTACTGGTCTGGTGTGACAGCAACAATCTAGCACTGAATGTCAGCAAGACAAAGGAGATGATTGTTGATTTCAGAAGATCTCAGGTACCACACAAACCTCTAGTGATGAAAGGGATGACAGTGGAAAGGGTCAAGAGTACAAAGTTCTTGGGTCTTTATCTCACGGAGAAATTATCCTGGTCAGTCCATGTATCCAGCACAGTCAAAAAAGCTCAGCAACGCTTGCACTTTCTAAGGAAACTTAGGAAGGCAAAATTACCAAGCTCCATACTTCAGACCTTTTATAGGGGCACCACTGAAATTGTCCTGACCAATAACATTGCAGTCTGGTATGGAAGCTGGAATAATCAGGATTGGAAAGCTCTCAAGAGAATTGTAAGGTCAGCAGAAAGAATCATTGGCACCTCCCTTACTCCTCTGGAAGATCTACACAAATGCCTGTGCATAGACAGGGCCAAAAAGATTTCCAGCGATCCAACACATCATGCCAATGGTCTGTACACTCGCCTATCATCTGGCAGGCGATACAGAAGCCTGCATTGTAAGACCACCAGACTAAAAAACAGTTTCTTTCCGCTCTCCATTAGACTGTTGAACTCGTTGGAAAAACGAACCATGAAATCTGTTACATAACTAGCCTATCAAGGGGCTTATTTTATGGATGTGCAATAACTAAGTGCAATACTAAGGTGGCTCACCTACACACTGAAGGACTGTAAAGTGCAATATACAAACTGTGCAATAATTCAGTCTAATCATAGATATGCTGCTATTGTTTTAATTTTACTTTGACAATATTACCTTCATATTGTTCCTTGTCTTTTTTGTCTCCTGTTCTGGGATGGGTGTAGGCCACTGCTGCCCTACTTTACTTACAAATTGCTACTTATTAAATTTCGGCTGTGATATTTTATTAAGTTTTCTCTATCTTTATGTGCAACTGTTTCCTGCATTGAGAATGAAGCTTTGTAATTTTGTTCAATTACACTGCTGTGTAGTTCTGAATGACAATAAAGTTTTCTTTGACTTGACTTTGACTAACATGCAGCCCTCTGTTATTTTTGTTTTATTAAGGACTGATCAGAAAACCTAACACTAATATGGCAACACGCTAAAAAATGTGTAGGAGTAGAGAAGAAAAATAAATGGTCAGTCCATGTATCCAGCACAGTCAAAAAAGCTCAGCGATGCTTGCACTTTAATCTGACATATTTTAACCACGTATTCTCCAGTCTCATACTATAAAGCCAATATATGGATTGATAAGAGGTTATTTTGCTGGCAGGGTCTCACCGTTTATTTATGTATTCTTAACACAATAGACAATTATCATATACAAACGGATTTAACATACATAGACCCAACAGCTATCAACAAAATTGAATATTTGTATACACATGCCATTTCTTTTCCTTTTTAAGATTTTGCAAATCATATTAGAAGCAACATTTTTAAACATTTTGGAAACATGCCTTAAATGTCCTAAGAATGTCAGATTTGGTTGATTTGAGTATCGATTGGTTTGAGATTTCTCAGCATAAAATATCTAGTACGTTTTTACATTACACTCTAGCACTTAATAATGTCACATGGATTCATTTAATCCATACCAACATATAAAACATATGAGTTAAGGGAGAACCACATGTAAATGGTAAACAGCATGCTATGCTGAAGTTTTTTTTAATGAAGTTTTCATACAGCAGTTTGAATAATGAACTAAATTGTAGTCTAAGACAGTCTTAGAACTAAATGTAATCATTTTTTATTAAATTAATATAGCACTGCTAGCCACATCAAGATAGCAGTACTAATTCTTTTAGTACTACTATCTTTAAGTGGTTAGCTATTCTATTTTAACTTAAAGATAGTTCCCTAACCCAATTCAAGCGCAACTTGGACAATTGACTGGGGAACAGGAACTTCATGAATACTAACAACCAACCAAGACTATAAAATAAAACAAAACCCGAGCAATGCAGTTACTAATTGAGTGTTTATTCCACACATCACATTACATCTGGTACCTTAGCACTTCGCCTTCAAAGGAACTTCACTCCTGGTTTGGCACCTCTGTCTATAATGGACCCAGGCTGCCAGTAAATGGTTCATCTCCTAGGCCCCTGCCTGTAAATATTTCATCTCCCAAGCATGTTTATACTTTTCAAGGGTACCAGAGTTTGTCAGACATTTGAGATGCATGGTAAGGCTTAAAAAGACCCTAGTGGTCATTAGCCTAGTAGATACCTGTGAACCTATGAAGCAGTAAGAGCCATGACACTCAGTGATTATGAATGGCAAGATTTCTTGGTGTACAAGAACTTAATTTGCACTACTATGTAACAGATAGCAGGAAGCTTAGTTAAAAAGCAAGTGTTAGCAGCCACACTTAGGGCCAATGCCTGCAGTGCTATAAATGGTTGCACTCTATGTTGTGGACTGGTCCACCAGCTTCAACATAACACCAACCTTACAACTGACAATTTTGACCCCTACCCTGTGAATAGAGACAACACACAGGAGTTACCAGGCAGGTGCTGCCTACATGTGAAATGAAGAAGAATGCATCGTAGTAGGTATGAGGGTATGTGTAGTGTTAACCATCATTTTAAAAAGGACATTTTAGTTTCTGGCAGGGGACATGTTAGGAATTTTGCAGGTATAAGCCTCATGGATCCTATACCATTTTGTTGATATAATTCTGCAGCATGTGTTGTAGTGCATAGGAATGTTCATCACTTCACTAATGTTGCAGTAGCATAAAACTATATGGGGCACATCATGCCAGGGATCAGACCTCTAGCCAGCATATGGAAGCTTTGGGGTTCCATTCATGTGCACTGCACTTCCAAATCAGCACAAAGGTATGCAGGGATTAAATAGATATATGAGTGCAAAACATCAAAATGTTCTTGCTGTTGAAGGTTTCAGTCAGACTTTGTCTTCACTGAGTCTTCAGTGTTTCAGCCATCAGCTACTTCAAACTTTTGGGAAGATAAGTACCACGCTAGGGACTTTTCTTCCTTTTTTGAGTAAAATTAGTGAGACATATTTCTTATATCTAGGGGAAAGGAGAGTGTCTGTGAGGGAAAATGATACAGTATAAAGATCCCCACATAGCCTGTTTGTTTTGTCTGGGTGAGGCATACAACATTCACTCCTATCGGATTCATTTCTACTTTACTTCCAAGACTATCTGAAGTCAGCCTAACAACCTTAGTGTATTTGTTGAACAGTCATTGGTGAAAGGCATTTTGTCATATATCAGTAAATACTGACTCCTCTTCCTCTGACATCTCCATGCCAATTCGTAAATAAAGAAAATCAACTAAAGAGTCTCGCAAAGCTCTTCCCATT